>NC_056727.1:311943271-311948271 GCF_019279795.1 Protopterus annectens
CACAAAGTGTTGAGCATTATGAAATCCTGGAGGTGGGGGGGGTGCGAACATAGCTGCTTGTACTTGTAGCTGGACTGGTCTCGTATGATATTCTCTTGTCCTTTGATATCTTTCATTGCTTAGCCTATAAGCTGTGTAGTTCAAATATTGTCGTAAATCACGCTGTAGTTTCTGCTTTTTTCTGTGGACAAGCGTGGCTACATGCCTTGTTATTTTAGGAGAGACACTGTCTAGCAGGTGCCTTACATTATTAAAATCCAGATGTCTGAGGATGTTGGAATGCAGGCTCTCTATATCTTGTTTAATCGCCTCCATTCTGACTTGGTTATGAATAATAAGGCGTTTAAGAGCCATCAGACCAGTGTTGTTAAACAACTTAACTAAATCGGAAAAAAGTGGTGAATTTCTTGTGGTCCCGTTTGGGAACCTGTAAGCTCTCAGACCCTGTGGTACTATGTTATGGTGTACACACGATGACAAGAAAAGATTATCATATTCTATATTCTTGTATAGTATGAGCAAGCGCTCCAAATCAAAGATTAAATTTTTACAATGCATATTGACATGGTTTACTTGCCTTGCTTCTTCTCTGTGTTCGTTGATAAAATGTTCATTGTTGTTCTGTAGGAAGGGGTTCTGCATTCCATCCGTGTTAATGAAGTGCAGAATAAATTCCCCATCACGATGCCTTATTTGTGGGGTAGAAGCTTGATACCCATTGCCATTCATTACCATTCCGTTCTGCTGTGCTGGGCTGATAAAGCCTTGTTCAGCCACTGATCCTGATGGTGTTAGATGTACAGACCTTCTTGTGCCTTCTGTGGTAGTGGGCAGTTGTGCTCGTCTCTCATTTTCACTAGCTGCTTGCGCTAGTTGTACCAACTCTTCTTCATCGACTGAAACAGTGGTGAGCTGTGGGCCAGAGGTCTGTGTCGCTCGAAGGTCGTTTTCAGTTCCATTGTCGTTCGCTCCTGTGGGTAGTTGAGTGGAGGAACTACTCTCTCCTGAAAATAAGCTAGGAGAGAAACCTCTCATGTTGTTTTGTAGTATGTTGCATCTTCCGAGGATGTTTTTTGCTCTGTGCATGATGGTATTGTATTCCTCTAATAGTTTAGCGTATTCCTGTGGCATGGAAATGGTGCTCGTTTCACTTGTGGGTTGGCTACCGGAGCCTGGTCCGACTTCTGGTGTCTCCTCCATCTTCTAATACGGTATAAAAACTATATAAACAAAAAACCGTTCTAAAACTGTAAAGCAAAGTAGAATAATGCCAATAAACAATTAAAACTTTGTAACTAATAAAATTACGAATGGAGAAAAAACACAGCTGAGGCCGAACTGTTGTCTAGCGCTTTCATTCCTTTATTGTTGCTAGGAACTTCATCAGAACTGAAAAAAGTACATAGCCATGCTCTATAAATATGCTGTATACAGGAATACCTAATTTGCATATGATGTGATTAGTGGCCAATGGCCAAAGATTTTTTTTCACAATACAAAAGAAGAATTCAAACCAATGATTATGTCCTCATGTTAATACAAAGGAAATTTTAAAATTTTTGTTTTTTTCAATTTCAAACCAAATATTTAAAAAAAATTTTTTTTTTGTTTTTGTGTTTTTTTAACAATTTAAAAACCAATTTTAAATAAAAGTAAAAACAAATATTAAAAAACCATTGTTTTTTAAAACATTTTTTAAAACTTTTAAAAAACCGAAAAGTTTTTTATTTAAAATTTTAAATTTAGAAGCAAAAAAGGGATGATGTAATTTTAAAGAAAGGGGCCCCCCATTCTTTTTCTAAAAAGGTTTAAGCTAAAAAACGCCCAACTTGTTAATTTGAATTTAAAGAATTTTAATTTTCAGGATCTTTAAATTTTTTTTGTGAGGGGAAATAAATTTTCCTATTTCTTTTTTTCTAATGGGTTTCCCCCACAAAAAAATGTCAACGGCCAACTAAAAATTTAAATGAAGTTTGTGAAAATTTATTTAACACAGTTTAAATGTATAAATGTTCCAAACCAGAATTTTTCAATTTTTAAAAAAATTTGGGCCAAGGGTTGCGGGCCATTGAACAATAAAAAAAGAAATTTTCCAAAATTAAAAATTTATGAAATCCTAAAAAATTTTAAAATTAAAAAACATTTTTGCAAAAATAAGATTACAAAACCCTTTTTAAACAATTTTCAGGCATACAAAAATGGGGAAAATTTTAAAAAAAAACCAAAAACTTTAAAACTTTAAAAATTCCCGGTTAAATCTTTTTCCCAACAAAAACAAAAAATTTCTGAAATTAAATTTTTTTAAAATTTTGAAGTCCCAATTTTTAAAACTGTTTTTTAAATACAAAAAGGCCACTTAAACCCTTAAAAGGCTTACTTTAAAAAAGGACAAAAGGGAAAACATTTCGGGGAATCCCTTAAAAGTTTTTTAAACCCTTTGCCCCTTTCTTATCAAAGCCCTGATTTCTTAAATTGGAAACCAAAAATTTTCATTTAACCCAAATCAACGGAAAAAATTGCATAAAACCCCCCTTTGTTTTTTTAACCTAAATTTAAACATTTTTTCGGAAAATTTCAAAAAATTAGAGCTTTTTTATATTTTTTTTTGTGGGGGTAAAAGAATTTGATTTTTCCAACGGGTTTAATAAAAATTTTATTTAACGCCAAATTTATAAAAAAAAAAGGATTTTTCCAAATCCCCGGGCATTTAAAAAAAAGTTTTAAGAAATAAATTTTTTTTTGAAACACCTTTTTTTGGGAAAAATTTAAAGGGGGCATTTTATAAGCTTTAAGAATTTTTCTGAAGGCCCAAAAGAATTGAAATTTTATACAGTTCAAAAGAGCCTCCCCTTAAAACTTTGTAAATTTTCGGGAATGGGGGGAAAAAAAAATTTTTGGAAAAACCAAATTTACCATTTTTAAACCCAAAAGGTTTACCCCTTAATTCCAATGGAATGCATTCCCCCTTACAGAAAACTTGAAAACTTTTGGTTTTAAAAAACGGAACTTTAAAAAGGGCAGCCTAAAAAATTTCAAAAATTTTTTTATGGCCCCCGAAAATTTTTAAAAAGTAAATTTTTTTTATCCCACCTTTTAAAAAGATCCCAAAAAAATTTAATTGAATTTTCGAATTTTGAAAAAAAAGGGGAAACTGGCAAAACCAAATTTCGCATTTTTACCCCAAAACGAAAATTTTTCAAAAATTTTAATTCCAGGGATGGCCTAGTTCCCGCTTCAGAAAGAGAAGGGGAAAAAACATAAGAAAATTTTGAAAAAAGGAACATTTACCCCAATCAGCCCCAAAAGAAAGTTCTTGGGAACAATCCTTTCAAAACCAAGGGGTTTAAAATTCTTTTGGGAAAAGTTCCCTTTTTTAATTTTGGCCTTTTAAAAAAAGAGGTAAAAGGTTTTTTAAAAACTTGAATTTCTTTCCGGATTTGCCAAACAAAATGTGGATGGGAAAATTAACTGTCACTGTTTTTTTCTAACAGTTTTAAACCCTTTTGATGCATCCCAAGGGTTCCATCCCCTTTGGGGGGTAACCCCTTTGCCCAGCTTTTTTAAGGGGGAAAAAACTATCAGAAAAAAAACCAAATAAAGTAAAAAAAATTTTAATTTTGCCCATCAGACAAAAGTTGTTTTTAATAACAAAATGCTTTTTAAATTGAAAATTTTTCAGGGTTTAAAATTCATGGGGACTAAAAAGGTTTGAATTTTTTGAGTAAAAAATTTTTGGTTGGGATTAAAAGAAATTGGGGTTTTGGCACTTTTTTAAACTTTTGCCCTTTTTCCGGGTTTTTAATAAATTCCTGAAAAATTAAAGGTTTAAAGGGCAAATTCGGTACTGTGTTTTTTTTGTTTTTAAAATTTTTAAAAATTTAATAAAATAAGAAAGGGTTTAATATATTAAATTCATTATATTTTTGGTTTGTTTTTTGGTTTATGTTAAAAAATAAAAAAAAATTGGTTTAATATTTTTAATATTTGTTGTTTTTGGGTTGTTAAAATATACAATAAATATATTTGGAAAGAATTAAAATTTATATTTTTTATTAAATAATTAATTTGGTTTGGGGTTTTGGGAAATTTATTATAATACATATTTTAAAATTAGGTTTTAAATATTTATAAATATATTTTTTGTTTGTGGTTTAATAAATAATAAAAATTATAAATATTAAGGTTGTGTTTTTTTAATTAAATTTTTTTAAAAATATATATATTTTTTTTATATATATATATATATATATATATATATATGTATGTGTGTTATATAATATAATATTTTAATATATGTTTGTGTATGTGTGTGTGTGTGTGTTTTTTTTTGTGTGTGTTATTTATATATGTATATATATATATATATATATATATATATATATATATATATATATATATTTTTTATAATATATATATTTTTTTTTTTGTGTATATAAAAACATATATTTTTTTAATATATATATATATAATATATATATATTTTTATATATAATATAATATATCTTGTGTGTGTGTGTGTGTGTGTGTTTTTTTTTATTTAATTATTATTTTTGGTGTGTGGGGGGAAAAAATATATAATATTAATTATTTATATTTTATTTTTTTTATATATTTTATAAAAATTGTTTATATTATTTTATATATACATTAAAAAATTTTGGTTTTTGGGGTTTTTTGTTTTTTCAATTTCTTTATAAAATTATTGTGTGTTTGATTTATATATAAAAAATAAATATAATATATATATAAATTTTAAGTATTGTTTGTTTTTTTGTTTTATTTTTTTTTTTATATATTTTTGTATGTTTTATATTAATTAAATTTATTTTTATTCATTTGTTGGTTTTTATTTATATAACTTTTTGTGTTTTTTATATATTTTTATGTAAAATTTTTTTAAAAGGTATGTGTTTGTGTAAAACATTTAAATTATTATATATGTTGTTGTTTTTTTTTTTTTAAAATTTTTATGTGTGTGTGTGTGTGTGTGTGTGTGTGTG
>NC_056727.1:311958271-311960771 GCF_019279795.1 Protopterus annectens
TTTTTTTGGGGGGTTTAAAAATTTTTTTTTTGGGGGTTTTTTTTTTTTTTAAAAAATTTTTTTTTAAAAATTAAAATTTTTTTTTTTTTTTTTAATTTTCCGTTTAAAATTTTTTTAAAATTTTTTTTTTGGGGGAATTTTTGGGGGGGGGGGGTTAAAAAAAATTTTGAAATTTTTTTTTTTCCGGGCTTTTTTTGGGGGGGGGGGGGGAAAAAAAAAAAATTTAAAAAATTTTTTTTTTTTCCGGGGGGGAAAAATTTTTTTTTGGGTTTTTGGGGTTTTATAATGATGGATTCTATCTTGCTATCTTGAGATGATAGGGTTTGGGGGGGGGAAAAAAAAAAAAACAACCCCCATTTTTTTTTGGGGAATTTTTGGTTTTTTTAAATTTTTTTTCCGGTTTTGGGGGGGAAAAAAAAAAAAAAGGGGGGGGGAAAAAAGGGATTTTTTTTTAATTTTTGGGGTTTTTTTTATTAAGAAACCTTTTGGGGAAAAAAATTTTTTTGGGGAAAAAAGGGGGGGGGGGGGGCCCCCTTTGGGGGTAAAAAGGGGGGGGGGTTTTTTTTAGGGTGTTTTTTTTTAAAAATTTTTTTTTTTTTTTTAAAAATTTGGGTTTTTTTGGGGGAAAAAAAAAAGGGGGGAAAAAAAAAAATTTTTTTGGAAAAAATTTGGGGGGGTTTTTTGGGAAGGGGGGGAAAAAAATTTTTTTAAAAAAAAACTGGAAAGGGGGGGGGGAAAAAAAAAAAAAATTGGGAAAAGGGGGAGGGGAAAAAAAAATTTTTTAAAAGGGAAAAAAAGGGGGCAAGGGGGGGGGGGAAAAAAAAATTAAATTAAAATTTAAAAAAAAAGGGGGGGGGAAAAAAAAAAAAGGGGAAAAGGGGGGGTTTGGGAAAGGGGGGGGGAAAAGGGGGGGGAAAAAAAGGGAAAGGGGGGGAAAAAGGGGGGGGGGTGGGGGGAATTTGGGGGGGGGGGGGTTTGGGGGGGAAAAGGGGGGGAAAAAAAGGGGGGGCCCCGGGGGGAAAAAAGGGGGGAGGGGAAAAAAGGGGGGGGGGGAAAAAAACCAAAAAAGGGGGGGGGGGGGGGGGGAAAAAAAAAAAAAAGGGGGGGGGGAGAAAAAGGGTTTGGGGGGGGAAAAAAAACGGGGGAAAAAACCAAAAAATTTGGGGAAAAGGGGGGGAAAAAAAAAGAGGGGGAAAAAGAAGGGGGGGGGGGGGAAAAAAAGGGGGATTTTTTGGGGGGGGGAAAAAAAAAAAGGGGGAAGGCCCCCGGGGGGGAAAAAGGGGGGAAAAAAAAGGGAAAAAAAAAAAGGGGGGGAAGGGGAAAAGGGGGAAAAAAAGGAAAAGGAAGGGGGGCCCCCCCGGGCCCAAAAAAGGGGGGGGAAAAAAAATTTAAAAAAAAATTTTAAAAAAAGGGGGGGGGGGGGGCCCCAAAAAAAAAAATTAAAACCCACAAAAATTTTTTTTTTTAAAAAAAATTTTTTTAATTTTTTTTTTGGGGGGGTTTTCAAAACCTTAAAAAAAAAACCCCCCCAAAAAAATTAAAAATGGGGTTTTTTCCAAAAAAATTTAAAAAAAAAACCCCCCCCAAACCCTAAAAAAAACCAAAACCCAAAAAAACCCCAAAAAAAAATTCAAAAATTAAGCCCAAAAACCAAACCCAACCCAATTAAAAAAAAAACCCCCCCAAAAACCAAAAAACCCCCCCCAAAATTTTCCCCCCCAAAAAAAAACCCCTTGGAAAAAAACCCCCCTTTTTTTTCCCCCAAACCCCCAAAAGGGGCCCCCTTTTTTCCCCCCCTTTCCCCCTTTTTCCCCCCTTTTTTTGGGGGGGGTTTTTTTTTAAATTTTTTTAAAAAATTTTTTTTAATTTTTAAATGTTGGGGTTTTAAAAAATTTTTTTTTTTTTAAAAAAATTTAAAAGGGGGGTTTTTTTTTTTTTACACAACAGAGAGGTGGAGAGAGGAGACAATCAGAAATGCAGGTAGGTATGGCAGGAACAAACAGTATATGGAAGGAAGAAAGACAGGAGACCAAAGTAGACCAGTGGAATAGGAATAGGTATGCAGGAGTAGGTAGAAAGCAAGCAGTAGGAGGTAAGGACGAGGGTGAGGTGGAGCTGAGAAGTCTGGCAGGGTATTGGAGCAGTATCAGCACTATTAGCAGGGAGATAGGCAGACTGTAAGATAGAATATTGAGCTTAAAGGAGATAGGGAATTTAACAAATAACTTTAAGGGCTGATTCTAGGCATGAGAAATGGTGATGGAGAAAGAGAATAAGGAGAGCGCCACCTAGTGGCTAGGGCAGGTAAAGAGAGGGAAAAGTCACAAGGAAAAAGAGAGTAGTGTAGAGGCAGGAGAAGGCAAGAGTAAGGGGGTAGGGGAGGATAAGAGAAGGAGAGGTACTGGCTGCTAGGCACACAAGCACAGGGAACTAATGAACTCTATAGGTTGACTTGAGCAGAGGCTAATAAATCATCAGTGCAAAGCCCATAACCTACTTT
>NC_056727.1:311965771-311998271 GCF_019279795.1 Protopterus annectens
AGCCCTGTATTGATGGGGTGCTTTCCGATGCTTTAAAGCATGTCTCAGTTACTGCACAGATGTCTGCATTCTTACCTGGAATGAGGTTTTTTGTTTATACCCTTGGGAGCGAGCAGTAATATCTAAATTATCCTGGATAGGTATAGCTACTGTATGTCAAATGATTTGTCAGGTTTGTAGTGCATACAAAACACACTGCAGGAGTGCTTAAGGTTTTAGTCAGTATTCCGAAGCCTAGACAAATTTCAAACAGGTTGCCAGAAACGCAACACCTTGCAACTTTGGTAGCACCATTATTGTTTTTCTCACTAGTATGTACATGAGCACATGATACTTTTGGTTTAAATTCCAAATGCATCTATATTAAGCCTATTCTGAAAGGTCTTTACACTATTTGAATAATACAGCCACCACAGCTTTCTTCTAAGATGCTAGTACTCTCCTCCTCTTTAAAATATTATCAAATTCTACCTTCCTGTTTTCCACAGGATTAGTCTGTTCCTACTGACTTTCCTGTTGAATGATTATACTTCAGAATTTTTATCCCATGTCTTTTAATCTTGGCTATTAATTAATGAGCCTCCTCTTCATCTAACTATGTTATAATTACATCTTCAGCAAATATTTCCATTTGTACATTTTCTTTGTTTCACCATTCATCTTCTGTGTTCATAATTTCATAAACTCTGTAAGATCTCTGGTTATTTCTTCTGTCATAATCTGCCTAGATTTGGCTAAAAGTCTTTCTGCTTATTGTCAAGTAAGACATTGTACTAAATGTTTTTGGGCTCTTGAGCCATTATCAAAAGATATTTATTTAACAGCAACCTCTCTAGACTCATGCATGTTTTCCAAATAATCCCTTATTTTCCTGTTAGCACTCTGCAATTGCTCCTCTTCCTAGTCTTTGAGATCCCCCTTCTTGTACAGTAATTTATCCTTTGGTAGCCCCTCTTAAAAATTCATGTTATTTCTTTCCCATGCCTCTTTATTTCTTCCATGTCATAAACTTAATTTAGTTTTAACCCACTCACTAGATGTGCATTCTGAAGTAGTTTGTATCTTCCATGATAACTTTAGAATCATATCCACTACCTATTCCTTAAATTCCTCATTTTTTATATATAAGTAAGATATATGTTACAGCTTGCAGCTTACGTGCGTATACTAATGTTTGTCAGGCTGAACTTGTATGTAGTTTCTTCTTCTCTTCTCTCTTTGAACCCATACCACATTTTGACAAATCAACTGCAAGTCCAACCCACGAAAATTCTGGTCCACCCTTAACTAAATTCTCCAACCTGGTTGTCCTTCCACTCCCTCCCCTTTCCCAAATAAATCTCCTCTAGAAACTGCTACCCTTCTCATTAATTACTTCATTGATACTGTCCAAAAACTGACTAACACTAACCACAACACAAATCTCTCTCCTACTCCTTCCAGCCCACAACACAAAAACATCTTTACCTTGTAACCTGTTTCAACTGCCTACATCAAATCACTCCTGCATAAGCTCAAACCCTGTTCTCTTTCCACAAATAACCTTCCTCCTATTTTCCTCAAACTAGCAGCCAGATCCATTCAGGAAGCCACAGTCCCTGGCATCTGGAAGTCTTTCTTCACCATCCCTTTGCATAAAGGGGGCAATTGTACTGACCCTTCCAACTGTAGACACATAGCCATCTTTTCCCCTCTTTTTAAAATAGGTGAAAAATGCATTCATACTCAGCTGCTCAATTTTCTCCTCTAGGAAAACCTTCTAGCACCAACGCAACATGGTTTTGGCCAGCCCACGGTACTGGAACTGCACTATTATCATTTACTCATACAGTAGCTGAGGGCAGAGATAACAACAAACTTGTATCCTGTGTTTTCCATGACCTCTCAAAAGCTTTTGACACTGTCCCTCATCCTATTATTTTATCTAAACTTGCTAACCTCAATTTCTCTGCTCCCTCCCTTAGCTGGTTTTCTAGTTACATCTCTAATAGGCAACACTCTGTCAGATGACTCGCCTCCTGCTCCCCCTCTCTTCCCATCACATCACGGGTATCCCAGGGTTCCATCTTGGGCCCCCTCCTGTTCAATATTTTCAGCAATGATCTCCACACAGCTTGCAAACTGTCCTCCCTTATTCAATGTGCTGACAACTCCACACTCATTTCCATTTTCAGTAATATCTCAGGCATCTGTGCTCATACCCAGTACTCCTTTTTATCCATAGAAAAATGGCTGACTGATAATCAGCTCATCTTAAACCCCAAAAAAACTAAACTCCTGCTTTTCATCCCTCATCTTCTCTCTGATCCTAAATCAACCTTTGTCATCACATCCTCACACAAGACCACCATTCAACCTGAACCCCATACCAAGCTCCTATGTACCATCATAGACAATGAACTAAAATTTAACTTGCAAATCCTTCAAAGTATTAAAAAAGCACCAACAACTGGGACTATTTTACTGAAATAGAAAATTTCTAACTTCAAACGCTAGACCCTCCCTGGCACAGGCTCTCCTCCTCCCCTCCCTCCTCTACACTGCCCCAATCTTAACTAACATACAGACTACCAGCTTATCTAAACTCCAACAAACATACCATAACATAGCTAGATTTGCAACTTTCGCCACTGCCTTGCACTCAGTGGCTGAAATTCCGCCAGCTGCTCCTGCCATCTCAGTTTCACAGTCCACCTGCCCATCCATCTCCTCCCTTGTATCCCCTTAAACACGCACTCGTCCTCTCTGCACATCCAAGCAGCAACTCTTAGATATTTATCAAGCTAACAAAAATGTGGGTAAACTACTTTATAAATGTACTGTAGCCCAGGCATGGAATAAAACTCCCTTTATATGTAAGATTCATTCCCCACCCAAAACACGTCACAAACGAACTTAGACTACACCTATTTAACACCAAGTCTTGACCCTGTCTGAAGCTTACGTAACCTGCTACACTATTATCCCTCTTACTATATACACATCTCACTCCATTGTGTCTTAGTTTTGTCCGTCTTTACACCCATTCTTACTAATATGATTCACACTCATTAGCTTGTTCTCCACATCACGTGTATATTATGTATATATTACTTTTACTCTACTTTAAAATCCTTTGTATATATTAGAATTATATCTTTTAAAACAACATGTATGAATTAAAAATGTTCTGTTACTGTAGGATCTATATATTACCCACAGTTTTATTCTTGTAAAAAAAAGTATGTTTATATTTCACTTCTGCAATGTATTTAGCTTATGTATTGTAATTTTTTCTGCACTGGAGCTTTTCTCCTCGCGTCTCCACTGTAAATGGGCTCTTGGCTCAGTTGGACCAACCCAGTTAACCAATGTCAAATAAATAACATTTTCACACACTTTTTGCTGCATTAAAAAACACTCATAAGATAAAAATTAAATGCATTTTCAACCCTTGTACTCTCTTAACTCAAAATAAACCAAAAAAAAATGTATACCCTTTACATAAAGGTTTACTTTTAGAAGGTTGATCATTCCAGCATCAAAATCTGCAATTCTGAATAAAAAACACTGAATGTTCTATAGTCCTAGCTCCCATTCATTCTTACACTTGTGATCGGATCCGAATCTCGGCTCCGACTCGGCCATACTCCAGCTCAAAAACTTCTGGTTGGCTTGTGGCTAGGAGGTATCCCATCATACATCACCAACATTCCCTAGATCTCGTTTGCCGTTCATTCATCTCAGACATGATTCTTCTTGGCCGTGGCTAAGTGATATTTTTTTTCAATAATTGGACTTGTCATTGTTGGTTAATTTAATATTGTCTTGGTAGCTTAGTGTGTTTATTCCAGTCTCTGACTATTTCACACTATTTGCTGCTTATTTTCTCTGTATATCTGTAGTACGTTGTTTGGCTGTTCTTCCGTTGGCCTTTTTGTTATCCCTTCATCGCTAACCATCCTGTGCTGCTTTTTTTTTCCCCCTTTGGGCTAGGCCCGTTTAAGTTAGAGGACCTAGTCCTCGTTCTGTTGTTTGTCTTCCGTTGGGCTAGACCCATTTAAATTAGAGGACCTAGTCCTCCATTCTGTTTTCCTTTTCTCCCTGGGCTAGGCCTGTTTAAATTAGAGGACCTAGTCCTCAGTTTATTCTCCTTCCTCTTAGGGCTAGACCCGTTTAAATTAAAGGACCTAGTCCTCTGTTTATCTTTTTCTCTGTTTAATAGTTGTGTGTTGTATTTGTGGATTGTGGTTTTTTGCATTATGTCAAAAGACACTAAGGATCATAAGCCTTCAGGCTTCAAAAAGGGTACTAAATGTGCCCAAAAGATGTCCTTGACTGATGGGCACAATTCGTGTGTTTACTGTTTGGGGGCTATCCACCTCCAAGAGTCTTGCCTGTTTTGCCATGTGTTCAGTCCTCGTGTTCTTCAGGAGAGGAAGAACAAACTGATATTGAAGGGACTATTAAAACATTCCTTTGAGGAAGAATTGACATCCTCATCATCCAGCTGTAAATCTCCTTCCTCCTCCAAAAAATACAGACCAAAAACTACAAAAAGGCAGCCACCCATTCTGTTTTGTCGGAGCCGCCAGACAAATTGCTAAAGTGGCTACACCCTCATCGGCTCCACTGATTTCTGTGCCTACAGAGGTTAGCTTAGTGGATCCATCAGTCTCGGCTCCAGGAACTTTGGAGCCGATTACTTACACTACATCTCGGAGCCAGTTATCTGAACTCCAACCAGTTTCCCCGACTCTTAGGTCACCTATATTCCAGCAATCTAGATCCCCCACTGTATCTTTCAGGTCCTTTAGGAGCCTTTCTGATGAGGATGTCGAGAGAGTGGTGTGTAGACTGCTTCAGACTTCGGCGCTGGCAAATTTGCTTTCGGCTCCGTCCCAGTCGGCTCCAGAGCACACTGTGCCCTCACACCCAATCGATGTTCCTCCTCCGAGCTTCTCTGAGCCTTTGGAGACAGAGTTGTCATTGCCTCCGGTTTTGGATAGGTCGGTTCCAGCTACCTCAGTTGGTCTGTCGGTCCCAATATCCGCTCCAACCCTTTCGGTGCTTGTCAGTGGGGTTTAGGGTCCTCAGCTCTCTGGTCAGGTCCGAGGGGGACGCTTCAAATTGAACTTCTTCAGTTCCGAGCCTACCTCTTGGTGCTTCGGTGCGGGTGTGCTTGGACCCCACATCTGCCTCGGAGCCCATCTTCTCGGTACCGAGGGCTGCCTCTGCATCTTCGGAGTGGAGGGCATCCTCGGAGCTGGGGTGATCGGCTTTCGAGGTGATGAGGAGTGTGCTGTCCAGGTCTTCAGCTTCATCTAGAGGTACTAACACTCTTCCCCCTAAAGCGCCAATTTCAATCTCAGCTCCCTCTCGTTCCCAACATAGCAGAGACCCGCAGCCACAGGATACCTACATTAGTGGTCCCCAGTCTTCCGAGGTTTCCCTGGAAGACCCGTCTGAGGAACCACCTAGGAAGAGAACTTGTAAGAGGAAACATGTTGACTCCCCTGATGAGTCTATTACATCAGACACTGACCTCGAGGAGTCAGAAGGGTCCCCCAAGTCATCCTCTGATGATATCTCATTCGCAGATATCCTTGAGATCCTGAAACAGAGAGACAGCTGGCCCAGTACATTCTCTTCTGATGAGGAGTCAGTGTACCTGAAGCCTTTCTGGTCTCAACTCTCCGCCTCTTGGGTGTCTCCTCCTTTTGATGAGCTACTGGATTTAGTCAAAAGGTGTGGGAATCCCCTGATTCAGAAAATCAAATAAATTTTTGTCAGCACCCCAGGACAAGGACTTGCTGATTAAGGGCGTTCCAGTAGATGCCTTGGTGGTGGCAGCAGCCACCAAAAAGTAACTTCCCGAAACTTCCTCCACTGTCTATCCACCGAACAAGGAGTCTCGAACGATAGATAGGTATGGGAAGCATGTCTTTGCTTCAGCGGCTTTTACGCTTCGGTCGCTGAACTATCTGTCCCATTTGACAAGGCTCCAGAGAGATCTCCTAAAAGAGCTGAGAGATACTCTACAGGGTAACGAATCTGATGCAGTATCTCAGAAGGTCAACGCACAGATGTCTACCTTAAATTCTATTGTGAACTCCTCCATGAGGCTAGTTTAGTATGCAGTGGATGGAGCGAGTAAGGCAGCGGGTTCAGGAGTCTCTCCCAGATGACACTCCTGGATGCGTCTGTGTAACTTTGTGGAGGCCTTTAAGTCTAGGTTTACCAACGCCCCCTTTGATGAATCTTCATTGTTCGGAACCAAGGTAAAGCACACACTCACCAGGTGCGAGCAGGAAGGAAAAACCCCTGTCTGCCGCGTGAGTCCGTTTTTCCGTCCCTTCTAGACCCTGTCCTAAAGGGCAGAAGGGCGGCAAAATGTGGTTAAAAAAATCACAGGTTTTTTCAGGACGCACAAAATGATTCCTTCTCCAGAGACAGAGGAGGAGGAAATAATGGTAGACACCACCCTAGAGGTTGAGGAGTCCCGCAGAACCAGGGAGACTGTGATTCCTTTCGTGGTCGTCCCTATCAGTGCTCCTAAAAGGAGACCCGACTGCATCTCTGGAGCCCTTCGGGGATCATGTTTCTTTATACGCAGAAGCCTGGCACGACATCACTCAAGACAAGTGGGTATTAAAGATAATTACCAGAGGTTACCATATTCCCTTCTCTTTTCCACCCCCTTAGACCAGACGAATCCCAGATGTGCCACACAATCACAGGGATTCAGCAACTCTAGAAATCCAAAAGTTGTTCATGAAGAGAGTCATCCAACCCGTCTCCCGTTGTTAGGGAAAGACATTTGGATGTGCTCCATAGACTTCCAAGATGCATACTGCCACATCAAAATGGACAGGGCATCGAGGAGTCAGTTACGCTTCCGGCTGAGAGCCAGTCATTTTCAGTTCCGCGCCCTGCCTTTTGGTCTCACCACAGCCCCCAGGGTGTTCACCAAATGTATGGCAGTGGACGACTGGCTCCTCACTGCCACCACCAGGCATCTGCTGTTACAGGCCGGAGACGCTACCATTTCAACTTGTCTGCAGTTAGGAATTACAGTAAATTGGCAAAAATCTGCATTGTCGCCCTCTCAGCATGTGAATTTTATTGGTGCCGAAATAAACACCTTTTCAGTGAGGGCTTACCTTCCTATGGAAAGAATTCAGAGTCTAAGGGATAAAATCTTGAGCTTACTTCCTCTAAGAAAAGTCAAAGCAAAGGTGGTGCTCAAGCTATTAGGGACCATGGCTTCCACAATAACACTAGCGCCATTAGCCAGACTGCACATGAGGGTCCTCCAGTGGTCACTGCAGTACCTTCCTCTGTCTCATCCCATCCTGATAAATTTGTGCAAACAGGATCTTCCTTGATGGATCCAGACCAGCAACCTAAACACAGGCAGACCATTTGTTCCTCCCCCTCATTTGCCACTGTGACCACGGATGCCTCCCAGATATGGTGGGGGGACATTATCTGGGGATAACAGTCCAAGGCACATGGCAAGACCACGAGGCTCATTTGCATATCAATGTCTTGGAGATGAGAGCAGTGCTTCTAGTGTTGCAAGCACTTCACAGCTTTCTCCCTCTAGGAACAATTGCAATCTACTCGGACAACATGTCAGTGGTATGGTACCTAAATAAGCAAGGAGGAACCAAATCTTGCCCCCCCTGCAGAGAAGCCCTTTGAGTATGGGAGTGGGCAGTGTCTTCCCTGCTCTTTCTGGTAGCAACGCACATCCCATGGAAATCCAATGTCATAGCCAACAGGCTCACCAGGGCTATTCTGATGCCTCACGAGTGGTCACTGAACACCTATATTGCAGAACTAATTTTTTGCAGATGGGGTCAGCCATGCTGCGATCTCTTTGCCACCCCTCTCAATGCCAAATGCAGCAGCTACTTTACCCTGATTCCCCCGGAAGGGGAAAGTCCACGAGATGCACTCATTCACGATTGGCCCTTGGGACTTCTCCATGCTTTCCCTCCTTTCCCCCTCATTTCGAAGGTAATGCAGAAAGCAATATCCTTGGGAAGCAGAATGATCCTAATTGCTCCTTACTGGCCTCGACAGATTTGGTTCCCCTTCTTTAGACCGTATCTAATTGGATGAACCTTGGATTCTGGATCCAGTTCCAGATTTACTGACACACATGTCAGGGGCGTTCCATCCCTCTCTCCACACCCTCAACTTGACAGCTTGGCTGCTCCAATTTCATCCCTAGTCAGGCTTCATGACTTTTCTCCTGAGGTTGTACACATTCTGTCATCTTCCCACAAACCTTCTACCAGGAAAATGTATACTGGTAAATGGAAAAGATTCTCCTTTTGGACCTGTGAGAGAAACCTTGATCCCTACACAGCTCCTATTTCTGCTGTTTTAGACTTCCTCTCGCAGTTCATAGGTTCATAGGTAGGTACTAGGCTATCTGCCCAAGGGCCTACATAAGCCTAGCCAGCAATGTTCCATAACGTACCCCACCCAAGAAAGTTATTTTCCTGTGCCACTGTCCAGCAGAAACACAGAAGTGATCCCTGGGGTGTATTTCCTATTTCCCATCCACTCATCAAGATTTTTCTTGAAGAGTGCTAATGAAGAATTTTGCTTGACATGGATGGGTAGCTGGTTCCAGAGTATAGAAAGTGTCTGGGACAAGAATCTATCCCTCCAGCGTGTCCGGTTTATTGTGGTGACAAGGTTTAGGTCCCTAGAGCGTGTAGCTCGGAGGGATTGGGATTTCTTTAGGTGTAGCATGTCCAACAGCTCTGGGTTTGACATAGCTTTATATGTTAAGCAGAGATCACCTTGGAATAGGCGATATGCTACGGAGTAAAGCTGGAGTTTTTTGAGGTGGTCAGTGTAGGGCGTTTGTTTGAGGCCAGTAATCCTCTTTGTGAGGTACTTCTGTGGCCTTTCCAGCTGTTGCAGATGTCTTGGAAGGTGCATTCCAACAGGGGCGTTGTACTCTATAGTGGGTCTAATGAGTGACAAATAGAGGGGAATAATGACCTCTCTTTTCCTGGATGAGAACCCTTTTGTGGTGAGGTGTGTCATGTAGAAGGACTTCCTGACTACTGTGGCAATGTGACTATCAAAGGAGAGACTACTGTCCACCTGGGTCCCAAGGTCTCTTATCACGCATTCGGTGTTAAGTAGATTGCTGCCTATGTGGTAGTTCATGGGTACAGAGTTTTTACCAAAGGGGATGACACTGCACTTTTTGGCACTGAGCTTGAGGCCTGAGGCCATGGCTCAGACACCAGGCATCTGTCTCAGTGAGGCCCTTCTGTAGGATGTCCACATCATTTGGGGACTTGACTGTGGCTCCTAGTTTGCAGAACTTCTTTAGCCAGAGGCCTTCTGTGTTAGCCTGTACTTCAGAAAAGTAGATAACAAACAGGTTATTTGACTAAGGTTCAGCAGCAACTATTAAAGTCCAGTTGGCAGCCATTTCCACTTTTCATGTTGCTAACGAACCTAGTCTTATGGCTCATAGGCTTTGTGGAACCTTCCTCAAAGGGACCACTTTACTAAGACCCCCAGTCATGGATCCTGTGGCTCCCTGGGATTTGAACTTTGTTCTCTATAAACGTACGTCAAGTCCTTTCGAACCTTCAGCAACATGTGACCTCAAGTTTTTAACTTGGAGAACTATATTTTTAGTGGCTATCACTTCTGCAAGAAGGGTGTTTGAACTGCAAGCTCTTTCCATTAAGCCCCCTTATTTGGTATTTCATAAAGATAGGGTCTCCTTGAGGACAAACCCTTCGTTTATTCCTAAGGTTTCTTCTGAAGCCAATATTAATCACTCTATTGAATTGCCTGTATTTTTCCCTGAATTTTCTAACAAAGCAGAGTACAAATTCCATCAACTGGATCTGCATAGACAATTGCATTTTTATCTGGACGGAACTAAAGATTTCAGAAAGTCAGATCAGTTGTTTGTCTCCTTCTCAGACTCTAGGAAGGGCCTTGCAGTTTCTAAAGTCACACTATCTCACTAGATTTCCAGTTGCATTTCATTTGTCTATTCCTCCAGTGGTAAAGATCTTCCTTTCAAGGTGAAAGCTCATTCTACCAGGTCTGTGTCTACCTCGGTAACCTTTCAGGCTAAAATCCCAATAGACGACATTTGTGCTGCAGCAACATGGGCTTCACCTCACACATTCATTACTCACTACAAATTGGATATGGCCTCTAGGAACAGGTCTTCCTTTGGTTCCACAATACTTAGGAGCATTTTCCAATGAGCCATCCAAGATGAAGGTGCTAGGAACTCTGTCCCAAATGTAAGAATGAAGGCGAGATAGGACTACAGAACATAAAGAAGTTATGTACTTACCATAACGTTTGATGTTAGTAGTCCATCTTGCCCTTCATTTTTATGAACCCTCCCTCCTCCTCCATGAGGACCTGGGGATAGAATACCTACTGTTTTTCTTGTTAGTCTTTTCGATTTGGTTTGTTCTTTGTCTCTGTATTTTTTCCTCACAGCAAACAAAATCTGGGGAATGTTGGTGATGCATGATGGGATACATCCTAGACACGAGCGAACCAGAAGTTTTTGACCTGGAGTATGGCAGAGTTGGAGCCAAAATTTGGCTCCGATCCCAAGTGTAAGAATGAAGGGCGAGATGGACTACAAACATCGAACATTATAAGTACATAACTTCTTTTTATAAACAATGGAAAATACCAAGCTCCCAGACATGTCCTTCCTGCAGCACCCATGTTAGAGCTTGTTTCTGGATCTGGTGTGTTAGGGAGGTTCAGGATTATATATATTTCATGGTTGTAGCTTTTTGGTCTTATAGAATTCACTGTTTTATATTTGAAATAGCAGATTTTGATGTTAGAAGGATTGATCTTCCAACAGTAAACCGTCCAAAAATGAAATATGGCCTTCAGACAGGAGCAGTTGCTCTGAATTAATGGCTGCACCCACAGGCATTTTGTATACTAAAGTTAGGGTAAACCATTTTAAGGTGCATATTTTAACTCTGTGTTCCCACTTACACAGATTGCAGTTCTTATTTTATCTCTATTCCCCTCCTAGATATGAAAAACAAGTTGTGTGCTTTCAATAAACTTTAAGTTTTAGCACAATGATGAACTGCACTGGCTACCCTTAAGTAAACTAAATTGTGCATTGTTGTATTTAATGCTTTAACGCTTTAAAGTACTAAGGCTGCTGTGAAGGCAATTGCTTTGTGTGACTCGTCACTCCCCACCGTTTCAGTCTTCATTTATTTTCATTGCACTTCTTTTCAGTTTCTCTTTAAAAGTTAATTTACTGCATCTTCTTGATCTCATTCAGAAAGGTCTGTTCAGACCTTTCATGATTAATGGCCTGCATCTGCAGGTACCTTGTCTCCAACTAAAAACATTAGGTGATAGTATGGAAAACAGCTAGTAGCTTTGCAAATGCAAGAATGATACTTTGTAGATGTCACACATAGCACAGTGATAGACCTGTCATGATTTGTTGTTTGGACCTGTATCCCACATATCTCTAGCAAAAATAATATGGTAATGTAAAAAATAAACAGCCAATAATTTTGCAAATTCAAAAATACTGTGTTCATCATTTTCTCTTGTTTTTTTATACCCATTTGCAAAAAATGCCTATATCTCAAACTAAGTGTTTTAGTCCAGACATCCTCCTCTGTAGAAACGGAGGAAATTTTTATCTTTTATTTATACATATAATGTGATTGGTACATTTTTACTTTCCTCAGCAGCCCAAGATCACAACATTATATTAACTTTTACTTGCTTCTTGCCAGCCTTTCTTATCTTTTCTTATTTTAAAGTCTGGATACAGAACATTCAAGAAAAAGTACTTGCTTACTTTAATATTACTAGCATATATAGCTGTCAGTGATAAAACTCCCCTACCTCATCTTTAAAATATGTCTAACAGCATGTTATACAGAAGTGTTTTGCAATTTGACATGCAACTAGTGTCATGATTTTTTATACATATATTAATAAGAACACAAACCGTCTTACTTATTCCATCTTTTCATTGTCCTCCCATACATTAATAACATACAGTGGGTTTTATGCTTTTAAGTTTTCCCACCAGTCACAATCAGCAAACTTCCAGTCTTTTTCACCCATTTCTTCTTGCAGAACCACAGCTTATGTGTCTAAGCTACATGTCATGGATTGATGCCTTACAGTTCTCCCTTTTAGTCACTAATTTCACATTGTAGCTTGTTCTCTTCATAATCATCTCAGTCAACCAACACAGGTCTCTGGTTTAAGTCAAAAGGTACTCCAAATTCTTGTATTCAATTTCTGGGTTTTTCTCTGTCACTCATTTTACTTTATAACAAAGGAAAACATTTTGCAGGCAAAGTGTCTCTATATGCTGTGTTAATGTCAGAAGACTGAGAAGTGGAGTACCCTTCAGAAAGTTGGCTCACTCTTTGTTGACTAAACTTTATTTCCTCCTTACCCTGTTTTGTGTTCAGAAATGTCTTTGATCCTGTAAGTAAAAATATTATGAAGACAGATGGATATTGCAAATTGAATCTCACCCCTCCCTCTTAGCATCCCCTGATTGCTGGGATAAACTTCTCTTCTGCCTGATGTGCAACAAATAATCATTTTCCTGCAAACTCTCATGTCTACATTTCTTACTGCTTTAGCCTTTGCCACATGTTTGTCAGGAGCAGCTCTTTTTGCTGGTATGATTGCATCTTTACTGACACAGGTCTCAGCTGCTTTCTTGTAATCAGGTTTGGAACATACTATACTCAAGATGTGTCCTTTCAGCTATCAGATCCTTCTGTGAAGCATCAGTCCATTTGCTATTTGTACTTTCATAAAATTAATGCATTCTATTCCTTCCAGTTTCTCTGATATAGCAACAAATCTCAGGTTTTATATGCATGCCCTGTTTTCTTAGTGTACTTTGCTTTGAAACGACTCTTCTTGAGAAGCCTCAGATTCAGCCAGCCTTTCCTTCGTGTCAGCCTCTGAGTTCTGCAGTGTAATAATCAACTCTGAACAGCCTCTTCTATTTTTCCTGTGTATTATCATCTGACATTATATATTCTTCATTGTGTCATTTATTGCAAATGCTTCAGAGTATTATTGATTTTTTTGTGAAGTACTAGAAGTAATCTCCTGTAATAAAGCTGAAACTTTAAATGTTTTTTACTGAACAGCTGCAAGATTCTTCACAGCAGAAGGTCTTTATTCTCCTTTTCTGTTAATAAGGTCTGACCTTATTAACTGTATATAATAACTCTCCTAGCCCACTGATTTGAATTATTGGTGGTGCATTATGTAGATTATAGAGCTTTCCTCTGCAAAATCAAATCCCTGCTGCAAACTCTTGGATTGTTTTTGTAAGCTTAGACAATGCCTACGCAACTCTTTTAAGTCCTTAACTCAGAAGAACCAAATCAGTATTGCTCTTTAGTAACCATTATTCCATTTACAGCCTCATGGACTTTTCAATTAGTAAAAACAATAGGATGCCATATGATAGTCAGCCGCACAAAATACATTGGTGTCATTCTAAATCAGTGCCTGCAATTAGGCTCACAGAGACTCCACCACTGCACTCGTATACTAGGATCTCTATATCGAGTCAAAGACTGCCTGATACAGTTGTGATGAAGGGATAGCACCACTAGCAACTACTGTGATGGGGAGATATGACCACTGCCATCTCTGTGACCCAGATAGCAGGATGTGACCTACTGTCTTGTCAAGATGGCTGTCACAGATGGAATTTGAATCCTGCCATTACCAACAGAGGCTGAAGCAATAGTAAGAAAGTACATACAAGTCTGTTTCTGTAATTAATTAAGAAAATACAACCTAGTCCAAAGAGCATAAAGAGATGAGCACTGCTGTTCTGCATGTGGATTTCAAGTATCCCTACTCAAACTGGACTTAACGTTGGGCACTTGCTGAGACTTCAGCCCAGCCCCCCCCCGACTTCTTCTTTACTGTTCTGTTTGTAAGTATCTTCCATTCCCCTTTATCTGTGATAATTGCCTTTCACACAAAGTATTATTTTTCATACACTCATGCAGTTCCCATTGAAGGCTGGCATAATTCCCCAGATCCCCACAGCTTTTTTTCCTGGCACAGTAGTACTGCCACCACCCTGAAATAGACAGGGACTTTGCTATTCATTAAGACAGTTATGAAATAATAAAAATTAATCTCTTTCAATAGTAATAGGCCTAAGCAGTGTAATACGAGACAATTACCATATAGCTTATTAGCCAGCAATGTAAATACTGCTTATCCTCTTCTCAGATAAGTAACTGTGCATAAATGTTATTGTAATAAGTAAATGGATACCAGCCACAAGAGCTTAAAGCTGAACAAATGAACTTTACTTAAAAATAAAATGGTACAAATACAGATTAAAATATACATAAGTTTGTATACATACAGAAATAAAACAAAAAAACAATACAAATGAAAAGGATGCATGCAAAAAAAGTTCTAGATACCCATGGAATATATCATACTGTAGAAATACTGTCCCTAACTAGCATATATTAGACAAATTAATAACTAGTACTAACAGACAGTACATCACAAACAAGGCAGTCACTCCATTTCTCTAAGCAGCATGGAGCACAGCTCACATTTATGTACAGTGCTTTACACTAGCCCCCAATGTTTATCTCATGACATTACCTTACTGTCACTGGAAAAACTGAAGTATTTAAACCAGTTTTATTTCTTGTCATAGCAACAATAAAAATTACTAGAGCCACATCCAAGTTGTCTTACTTTCATTGAATCCATCCCAGTGTAGCTTAGTAATATGGAAGCCATTAAGTTCATTATGGACTACAACAGTTATGTCTGGACATTTATCATTTTTTGTTACTTTCACAAGAGAAGACAGCAGGTCTGGTGATTCAGCTCATTTCAAAAGACATCCCATGTTCCTTTATGTTCATAATGACAAAAGTTACACATTCCTAACCCCTAATAATAGCACTGTTGATTGCAGATGAAAAAGAAAGAAGAGGGAGAAAAATATATTGCATTTGTAGCTGCTTCCTTTATCCTGGCATTAACTCTGGCATCAAAACAGGCAAATACTTAATGTTAGCATATTCTTCTCCACTTCCAGAAAAAAAAGCAAGCAAAACTATGAACTGGTGTGCCAAATGCATCTTGTTGACTCTTTCTGAACCCACCACTGTAAGCACCACAAAGAAATGCAGTGGATGTAGGATGGTGCAGTCCATCCTCTTCAAGACCTTGATGATCGATTTAATCCAGCTTGTTATATAGAAACTTTCCCAGGCTCCCACTCCACCTTTGCCTTGATGCACCATACTCCTCTCATTCTTCATATAACTGTTGCTGCTCCCATGCTTTCAGTGGAAACTATCCAGGCTCCTTTGCTGAGATTTATAGAAGTTGATGTAGCTTAATTTTCTATTATTTGTGTTAGACCTATTCATTATGCCATTAGCCATCTCTCATTCAGGTCAGATGAAACATTTTATTCTTTTATTAAAAAAAAAGAAAAGAAAAAGAAAAAAAAAACACTGTTAAGACTTTTTAGGTCTTATAGGTTTATAGGTGAGCAGGGCTAATGGCCCTGAAGCCAACACAAGCCTAGCCAAAGAATATTCCGTCATCCTGTTCCTGGACAGTTCAATAGGGAGCCAATCCACTTACTCCTAACAAAGATTCCAGAGCATTGGATCATTATGGAAAGAGTATTTATGCATCATCAACTTTTTTTTTTTTAATTTTAGGGCACTCCTTTATCCCTCCCACATACTCAGATTTTACTGAGAGCTTGCTGATTACCTTCTCAAGATTTTGTAACAGTTGCTCAAACGTACTGAAGATATGTCTGTACTTTTGTCTCACACTGGTACTGTTTTGGTTTCAAACCTGATTATGCATCTAACATTTAACTCCTGCTTTGAGTGTTGAAGTTGGAAAACTGTCTTTCTTGTAGCAATCACATCAGCCCTTTCTACCTCCTTTCACAAATATAGAGTAGTATTGCAGACTAATTTTTGTACATTACCAAGGGGGCCAGGCTGTTAACCTTAAATTCTTTTTTCAGGGCATTCCAGTAAAGGAGGGTATATTGCACATTGTCTGAATGACCATAGGTAGCTTAAAATTTTGTATTAACAGGACAAGTTATTTTCAGAGAGATCCCCAGTTATTTATATAGTGTGCTTCCAAATTATGGGGTCCCAAGGTCACCGATCTAACTAGATTTTGTAGTGTATTAAAGTTTGTTATAAATAAATGTAATAAGTTTGTATGAGTAGTCCTACAGCACATTCATCAGGAGGAGTGGCTAGACCTTGGTCATATTTCCGGAATATCTCTCTAGATAACATTTATGTGTCTGCAACTTGGGCTTCTCTGCAGTACTTGCACAAGACACTATAAGCTGGATGAGCTATCAAGATCTATGTTGTCTTTCAAGGGCAGCTGTCTTGAGAGGTGTTCTTTACTATGCCACCCAGGAGGACAAGCTGAGGATTGCCATAGAAGTACTAAAGAAGATGGTTTTAGATCATCCTTATCTATTATTAAGGCAGTTATTCAACTTTCATGTGTCCTTCACAGAAAAACTTGACCCCTTTCTGTTTCACTTAACCTTTCACAACCACTGCAAAACCCATGCTCATTTTCCCTTTTATTAATTTGGTTACATCCAATCCACATTTTCTCCCCTGGGAGGCCTCTTACAAAGAAAGAGAGTAGTAACAAATACTGTGATGATAAACATTTTTTTTTTGCAGCTCCAGAACCTTGTTGTCAGAGGACAGTCACTGTAAGTCTCTCCCCAAACTGCACTTTTTTTCTTTTCAAAGAATAATTTTATTTTATTATGATGCAGATGTTATAATACCATTACATACAATAAACAGTTAACAAAAAACAACATCAATGTTGAAAGAAAACCTAGCATATTATATCATGTTTCCTGTTTTTACATATTGTGTGTTCTTTTCCACCTCACTGTGGTCATGTAGCAACTCATTTGTAATCTCATCTGTAACCGTAGTTAAGGATTGTGCACGTGTTCCCTGCATCCCCTTTACCATCCTCATCGCTTACACTTACCTCTCCAGAGAAAAAGATGTCATCTTTTCAACCCACCTCCTCTTTGCTTCGTTGTAGTATTGGCACCCTTCCATAATCATTTTCTACACCCCCAGAGAGTTGTTCCCATCTCCATTTTTTTTAATACTTCCCTTTCTTAAACCTCTTGCTTAATTCCTACTCCTTGGTTGCTAACTCTGTCAGCAAGCTTTTTACCTCAGATGTCATTGGCAGTATCACTATTTCCATTTTCTCTTTATGCTAGTAAGTCTGTTTTATATTTAAAAATAAAATTTCAAACACACTTTTCATTGAACACCAAGTAAGTACTCATTCTGTCATGTAGGTGTCTGTCTTCCTGTCCCTCCCTTTACTGCATACATTCCATGAAATGCCAGAATTCCCTTATATTCAGTTTTCCACTTCTAGTTTCTTCCTCATTAGTACTATGCTGCATTCAACCATAAGCTGAAGTATTTGCTATTTAGACATTTACTTTTGCCACTGCCGCGGTGGTGCAGTGGTTAGCGTTGCCTCACAGCAAAAGGTTCTCCCACTCGATTCTTGGCTGGAGCTCCTTTTGTGTGGAGCATGCACATCTTCCCCGTGGTCGAGGGACGTTTAAAGACATATGCAGGTAGGTGCGTGCATGAATGGGTGTGCCTTCCTTGATCCTTGAAGGTTGTGCGTCGGGCTGGCACAGCGGCACCATAAAAATCCACTGCCAGTCATTAGCGGACCGGAATTTCACTGTGGTGACTCCTAACTGGGAAAAACCGAAAGACGTTACTTTTTTTACTTTTGCCACTGCACGTAGTGAATGTTTTTCTGTCCTCGATATTAGATTTAGTGGCTTTCACTGCTTGAAGCTCCTGCTGTAAATAGTCACTGTCAGTATATCTGATACACAATCAGATTTTTGCATCTTGTACCCTGCTTGTCTTGACATTACTTTTACTTAGCTGTCTTGTCATACTTTTGAATTAAACTGTTTAATCTCATGCATATCCTTAAAAGCCGCAGTGGTGCAGCGGTAGTGTTGTTGCCTCACAGCAAGAGGTTCTCCTGTTCGATTCTCGGCTGGAGTGCCTTCTGTGTGGAGTCTGTATGTCCTCCCCGCGGTCGAGTGGTGTTCGAAAGACATGCATAGAATGGACGTGCCTTCGCTGAAGGTTGGGCATCGAGCTGGCACCTCGGCACCCATAAAAATCTACTGCCAATCATTAGCGGACTGGAGTTCTGCTGTAGCGACCCCTAACCGGGAAAAGCTGAAAGAAGAACAAAGAAGAACAGTCTCATGCATATCCTTAAGGCTTTGCGCTCTAAGACTGCTTAATTCATATGTAAGGATTGTTTGTTTATTTTTGCATTTTATGGTAATGTATTTGTATTGTTTATTGTGTTATGATTCCTGCAGTAATTTATGTAATTTATTATTTTTTTTTATCCGAATATTTATATTGAGCCTTTCTTCTCAGGCTCCAATGGAAAATAGGCCTCAGCCTACATGAGCATCATGGTCAACATACAGACATAATTTAAGTAAATTGTACCGAAAATAAGTAATTTAGCTGGATTGTAAGAAGACAGATTGCACAGATATATGCAGTTGAGATGTATTCAACCATTGGCTTCTACTATATTCCGAGTAATGACTGATTTTCATTTGTGGTCATTTATGTTATAGAGTTTCTGCAGCAGTCCTTTGGAACACGATTTCCACCCATACCTCTCAACTGTCCATATTTTTGCCTCATATTTTGCGTCTGTTCCTCATAAAATATGTAGTTTTCTGGATTTTTATGGCAAATCAGTTAAGATTGAATTCCCTAATAATGACAGGCATTTGAGTTTCAGACTTCATATCCTTCAGAAAATGCATGGAAACACAAGAACTTTTATTTTAACAACTTTCTAAGTTTCTAAAAGCAGTATTTAAAATTTGTCTCTATTTTTGGAGTTTTGTCCCCATATTATTTTTGTCTTTGTCCAGATTTCTTTTTGCTAAGAGGTAGAGAGCTGTGTTCCATCTACTTCCAGTGTGGTGCTTTCTCTCCTCAGTCAGCTACACCCTTGACTGTAGTAGCCCAAAGGGAATGAGTAGGCAGTTGGGAGTCCAGAGGAGTAGAGCTGATAATTAGCGGGAAGCAGAGGAAAGGCCAAAAATATTATTTTGGAACAATGTTTAGCTTTGTCATACCATTTGTTTGGAAAGTGGTAAGCTCATGGTTGCAGAGTTTATCCTCCTTATCTAGGACCTACTAAATGGTACTAGCTTAAGGAAGACTTTGGAATTGGGGGTTGTGGCTGAATGTCAAATCACCAAAATAATAAGTGAATGATGACAACAGGTTCCCTGAGCAGTCCCAAAATATAATTGTAAGACAAAAGACAGGCTTGACCACTATTTATAGCACACCTGTAAATATAGTAGGTGTGGAGGTGGTACATGTCATCAAGGCAGAAGGATTGTCTCTGTTCATAACATTTGTAGGAGAAGCTGTGTGTATGGAACAGCACTACTCCTACCAGTGACCATTTCTGTGACTGTTGCATTAATTTCTCTCTCTTTGCTGGCCTGGCAGTCAGCAGAATGGCATACAATAACACAGAGGGAATCCAGATCTCTTTCAATATACATGTAAACTGCATCACTGGGTGTGTTGTGACTAATGCATTATTCTAGTTGTTTTGGTAATCTTATTTTAAATTTATATTGTTAACCCAGCCACTGGAGATGCACAAGCCAGTGCATTTCTTTGTGCCGGTCCCAAGCCCGGATAAATGGGGAGGGTTGCATCAGGAAGGGCATCCGGCGTAAAACTTCGCCAAAACATTTCATGCAGATACCAAGAAAATTTTTTTATACCGGATCGGTCGAGGCCCGGGTTAACAACGACCACCACCAGTACTGTTAGCCTACAGGGTGCTGGCGGAAATTGGGCTACTGTTGGTCTAAGGAGGAGAAGAGGCGGAAGACATGGCCGAAGGCAGGAAGAGAGGAGAAAGTCTAGGACTGTGGTAGTGAGGGTTGGAACTTTGAATGTTGGCAGTATGACTGGTATAGGGAGAGAGCTAGCTGATATGATGGACAGAAGGAAGGTTGGTATATTGTGTGTGTGCAATAGACCAGATGGAAGGGGAGTAAGGCTAGGTGTATCGGAGGTGGGTTCAAATTGTTTTATCATGGTGTGGATGGGAGGAGAAATGGCGTAGGAGTTATTCTGAAGGAACACTATGCTGAGAGTGTTTTGGAGGTGAAAAGCGTGTCGGATAGAGTGATATTTATGAAGCTGGAAATTGATGGTGTAATGATTGTTGTTAGTGCATATGCTCCACAAGTTGGGTGTGCAATGGATGAGAGAGAAAAATTTTGGAGTGAATTGGATGAAGTGGTAATGACTGTACCCAAGGGTGAGGGAGTGGTGATTGGAGCAGATTTCAATGGGCATGTTGGTGAAGGGAACAGAGGGGATGAGGAGGTGATAGGTAGGTATGGTGTTAAACAAAGGAATGCAGAAGGTCAGATGGTAGTGGATTTTGCGAAAAAGATGGACATGGCTGTGGTGAATACGTATTTTAACAAGAGGGAGGAGCATAGGGTGACATACAAGAGTGGAGGAAGATGCACACAGGTGGATTATATCTTATGTAGGAGGGCCAGTTTGAAGGAGATTGGAGACTGTAAAATGGTGATCGGAGAAAGTGTAGTTAGGCGGCATAGGATAGTGGTTTGTAGGATGACGTTGGTTATCAAGAAGAGGAGGAGGAGTGTGAGGGCAGCACCAAGGATCAAGTGGTGGAAATTGAAAAAGGGTAATTGTGAGGAGGAGTTCAGGGATGGGTTAAGGCAGGCACTGGGTGGCAGTGAAGAGTTACCAAATAGCTGGGTAACTACAGCAGAGCTAGTAAGGGAGACGGCTAGAAAGGTGCTTGGTATCACATCTGGACAGAGGAAGGACAACAAGGAGACATGGTGGTGGAATGAGGAAGTACAGGAGAGTATACAGAGAAAGAGGTTGGCAAAGAAGAAGTGGGATTGTCAGAGAGATGAAGAAAGTAGACAGGAGTATAAGGAGATGAGGTGCATGGCAAAGCGAGAGGTGACAAAGGCTAAGGATAAGGCATATGAAGAGTTGTATGAAAGGTTGGACACTAAGGAGGGAGAAAAGGACCTGTACCGATTGGCTAGACAGAGGGACCGAGCTAGGAAAGATGTGCAGCAGGTAAAGGTGATAAAGGATAATGAGGGAAACATAGTCACAAGCGAGGAGAGTGTGTTGAGGAGATGGAAAGAGTACTTTGAAGGGTTGATGAATGAAGAGAATGAGAGGGAGCGAAGGTTGGATGATGTAGGGATAGTGAATCATGAAGTACAATGGATTAGCAAGGAGGAAGTAAGGATAGCTATGTAGAGAATGAAGAATGGAAAGGCTGTTGGCCCAGATGACATACCTGTGGAAGCATGGAGGTGTTTAGGTGAAATGGCAGTGGAGTTTTTAACCAGATTGTTTAATGAAATCTTGGAAAGTGAGAGGATGCCTGAGGAATGGAGAAAAAGTGTTTTGGTACCGATTTTTAAGAATAAGGGTGATGTGCAGAGCTGTAGTAAATACAGAGGGATTAAATTGATCAGTCACAGCATGAAGTTATGGGAAAGAGTAGTGGAAGCAAGGTTAAGTAGGGACGTGATGATTAGTGATCAGCAGTATGGTTTCATGCCAGGAAAGAGCACTACAGATGCTATCTTTGCTCTGAGAGTTTTGATGGAGAAGTACAGAGAATGCCGGAAGGAGTTGCATTGTGTTTTTGTAGACTTAGAGAAAGTATATGACAGGGTGCCTAGAGAGGAGTTGTGGTATTGTATGAGGAAGTCAGGAGTGTCAGAAAAGTATGTAAGAGTGGTACAGGATATGTACGAGGGTAGTGTGACAGCGGTAAGGTCTGCAGTGGGAGTGAAGGATGAGTTTAAGGTGGAGGTGGGGTTAAATCAAGGATCAGCTGTGAGCCCTTTCTTATTTGCAATGGTGATGGACAAGTTGACAGACGAGATCAGACAGGAGTCCCTGTGGACTATGATGTTTGCAGATGACATTGTGATCTGTAGTGAGAGTAGGGAACAGGTGGAGGAGACCCTGGAGAGATGGAGATGTGCTCTAGAGAGAAGAGGAATGAAGGTCAGCAGGACTAAGACAGAATATATGTGTGTGAATGAGAGGGAGGATAGAGGAATGGTGAGGATACAAGGAATAGAGGTGGCGAAGGTGGATAAGTTTAAATACTTGGGGTCAGTAGTTCAGAGTAACGGTGAGTGTGGAAGAGAGGTGAAGAAGAGAGTACAGACAGGATGGAGTGGGTGGAAAAGAGTGTCAGGAGTGATTTGTGACAGACGAGTACCTGTAAGAGTGAAAGGGAAGGTCTACAAGAGGGTAGTGAGACCAGCTATGTTATATGGGTTGGAGACAGTGGCATTGACAAAAAGGCAGGAGTTTGAGCTGGATGTGGCAGAATTAAGATGTTAAGATTTGCACTGGGTGTGACGAGGGTGGACAGGATTAGGAATAAGTATATTAGAGGGTCAGCCCAGGTTGGAAGGTTTGGAAACAAATCCAGAGAGGCACGATTACGTTGGTTTGGACATGTGCTGAGGAGGGATGCTGAGTATATTGGGGAAAAAGATGCTAAGGATGAAGCTACCAGGTAACAGGAAAAGAGGAAGGCCTAAAATAAGGTTTATGGATGTGGTGAGAGAGGACTTGCAGGTGGTTGGTGTGACAGAGCAAGATGCAGAGGACAGGAAGAAATAGAAACAGGTGATCTGCTGTGGCGACCCCTAACGGGAACAGCTGAAAGAAGATGATGATGATTTTAAATTTATATTGTTGCACTTAATTTTTTTGAGGGTATGTCTAAGGATGTGGTATGGAGAGATGACTGTAACGTGTATATTGATATATTTTTTAGTCACTATTATAGTATGACTCGCAAAAGTGGTTCAGAGCAAATCCTTAGTATTTCATATTACAGACTTGAGTCCCTGAATTTGTGATCATTTATTGTTGACTGAACATTACTGTTAAGTGTGTACATTTTTCCATTGACAAAAGTAATGTTTTTCCATATACTTGTGTAAAAAAAGTAAACAGTAATATAAATGATTTCTTTTTAAATGTTTTATGTTAAAAGTAAAAAATATCAAAGAGTTTCTAAGCTGAAGCAACTGGGAGTCAAAAGCTGGCATTGTGTTGAATGCTCTCTGCTTGAAGAGAATACGGGAACACGAGAGGTGAAATAGACATCAATGCTAACAGTCCTTAACAAAGTTAAAAAGCTTATTATCATAGTTTTAATTTTTCATAGTTGTAAGCTTTTGACAAAAATCTTGAGGTTTGCCACTGTTGTTAAATGTTACAGGCTGTGGAGAGCACCTTGTAAGAACGTTATTGGCCAGAGAATGTTCAGTTGCCCTGCAGGCAGAAGATGCCCATCATGCTTTGTTGGAAACTATGCAAAAAAAATTTATAAGTAAGTAACAAAATGTAGTCTTACATCATGACACTGTGTTGTTGTATTACTTGTCTAATAATGTTTAGGATCTTCTTAGAATTAATCCTTATAATTTTTTTTAGTAATTACAGCTCTTGTTGTTAATGTTTCCTTTTTGTGTACAGGTTAGTAAATTGCATGAGATTGTGCATTTGAATGCAATGTATGACAAATACTGCAGCAAAAACTGCCAACTGAGTAAGTCACATTGTGGCATAGAGGGATAAAGCCCTGATGACTGTCTAGATGACCTGAACGTAATTAGCAACTCAGGTGTCTGAGACGCAGCATGGGAATGATGGGCACGCCCATCGTATAGGGGAGGACATAGGAGTTAAATCTCAGATGAAAGTTCAGGATGTGGAGAAGAGGCATGTCCTTAAATGGAAATAGGTGGGGAGACATTGACTTAGTCGGTGCTAAGGAGAGACAAAATGCTGCATGTCTCTGTTGTACATCCACCTATTGGGCTTAGTCATGTACATGTGAGGGGTAATGGGTGGTTAATGCTTAAAGGACCCCCCTCCCCTCGGCAGCAATCAGCTGCTACACCAGGAGGCCTCAGTCCCCTTGCTGTGTCTGAGCATAGGTCAGAGTAAGTATGGGGCATTAAAGATAGCCCAGTAGACCTGGTGGACAATGAGAGGCATTGCTGTCAGCCAGTGTGATCTGCTGCATGGGAATAATGCAGAGCAAAAAAATTGCTTAAAACTATTATTGAAAAAATAATACAGTAATATTGCATAAAGTGAAAACACTTTATATTTTGTACACACATTTTCCAAAAGATCGGATTGAACTTGATGAGAATTGATTATCATTCTTAATTTAGATTTGTTAAAACCCTTGGCAAAAACAATATAGTAAACTTATAGCTACAAATGCATACATGTCACTTGTGTGTTAGCAAAGAGCAGAACAGGCAACAGTATGAATGTTGGTGAAGTGCATGGTTGTAGGCATATAGAGTTTTAAGCTAGGATTGTTTATTTTTTGAGAATATTATGATTTTTCCAGATGTTAGGGAATTGATTTCCCAATCTCTTAAGAATTTATGTAAAAAATGCTCACATTGCTAGGGTTTTCTGATAGACCCAAGTCTCAGGCTGGTTTAGTTTCTTATCAAGGAATAGCAATGAAAATTTTGATTCTGGTTAATATAATGCATATTAGATAATTCTCTTTTGATGAATAATACTAAATTGAAGCAATAATGCAATTTACAGTTTTGTTTATTTTTATAAACCACTGTTTTGTACACCTTACTTTTCAGCTTCTTTGGCATTTTTTATCATACACTACCCCTGAAACTCTATTGCATTTGGCTGCAGCCCCTCTGATTCTAGTTTTAACCTTTTCATTCGGACTTTCCTTCTCCTCAGCCACCCCTCCCAGATACTTGAAGAAGTTGTTAACCTGTTCCACTGTCTTCCCCTCTAGCTCAGTTCGTAGCTTCTTATGATTTCCCCCACTTGCTCCCAGTACCATTGTCTTATCTGTACTCTTGTTTCATCCCATGTGCCTTCAGCTTTGCATTCCATTCCCCCTATCCTTGATGAAGTTCTTGCTCAGTGTCTGCTTGTAATGCAACATATATGCATACAGCAACTTTGTTGATCTGTCTCCTCCAACCTGTTTGCTGATGTAGTCCATCATCCAATATGAGCAGCAGTGGGTTCAGATCTGAACCCTGATGCACACCCACTCCCACTGGGAACCCTCTGTGCGACTGAACATTGTTCGTACTTGATTCATTTGGTCCTTTTACATAGTCTGCAATAATCTGACCAATGTTTCTATGACTTCCAACCAAACCAGGATGGCCCAAATCAGCTTTCTTTGGACCTTGCTATATGCTTTCTCCAAGTATAGGCATGCCCAATGGGACTCCTTCCTCATCTCTAGCTTTTTCTCAACTGTCTGTCTCACTGCAAACATTCTGATCTGAATCAGGACTGCTTGTCTCCCATCTTACTTTCTGCTAGTCTGTGTATCTGATTATCAATTACCCTCTCCAGAACTTTCATGCAGTGTGACAGGAGTTTGATACCTCTGTATTGCCCACATTTGTGGATGTGCCCTTTGTTCTTGTACCTTCTTGTACCTTCTGTCTTTAGATGTATACACACACACACACACACAACTATTATCTGACATTGTTTTTTCAATTGTTGTATATAATGGGATGAACACTCAATGTGATAGTGTTCAATCTCGCCGTTTGTTCTTACACATGGGTTCGGAGCCGATCCTCGGCTCCGTGCCGGCCTCTTGCAAGCTCTGCATCGAGAAGAAGCTCGAGACAATCTAATACCCACAATCCCCCTCTGCCTTTACCTCAGATCTAGTTTGCCGCTGCTGCATTCGCATCGTTGGGAGCTAGCTCGAGGGTTTTCTAAGCTAAGATATAACTTTTTGTTGTATTTTATTGAGAATTCTATTTAACTTGATATTGTCAGTATTACCTAGTGTGATTGTGTTGTGGTTCCGTGATTCTTTGGTACCGTTAACCTTTTTATCGGTATTTTTGTATCGGGGCCTACACCCTTTCCATATACTACCATATTGAGACAAATTTATACCGGATTTGACATTTACCTGATTGTGACTATTTTTCCCGGATTTGACTGTGTGTTTGTTTCTGGAATTGTTTATTACCTACAATGTCTGAGAAGGCAAAGTCTGGTTTCAAGCGTTGTCAGTGTGGCCAAAAAATGTCGGTCACTGACAACCATAGTTCCTGTGTCTACTGCCTTGGCCCTCTCCACTTACAAGAGGATTGCTCCATCTGTCACTCTTTCAGTGGGAGGGTCATGACAGATAGGCGCAGGAAACTAATGGACAGGGTCTTTTGAAACCAGCTTTCCAAGAGGCTTTGGATGCTTCTGACCAGGCATCGAAGTCCTCTAAGGAATCGAAGACGTCGGAGCCCAAGTCATCGGCTCCGAGCTCTTCTTCAAAGGTTAGATCACCGGTTCCACAGACTTCGGGGCCGAGTGTTCAACTGGTGTCGGTTCCTGAGCCTCGAGTCTTGGAACCGGTGATGGAGCTCCCTCCTTCGGCCATATTGAGGTCGGCTCCGTCTTCGGTTCCTTCGACCCGTTCTTCCTCCAAACTTTCGGATGTTGATGTGGATCGTGTGGTGCAGAAGCTGCTGGAGCATTCGGGCCTCTCTAAACTTATTTCGGTTTCCACTCAGCTGGTGTCGAAACTTGAAGGCCTTCCTGTATCTCCATCCATTCCTCCTCCGAGACCGATTCAGTCTTTGGAGCCGGAAGAGGCTGATCTGCTGATTGTGGAGCCCTCTGGTCCAGAACCGTCCTTTTCTCGGTCTGTTCCCCTCACCTCGACTCCGTCGGACCCGGTACCGGAGCCGACGGTCTGTTCTTGGTTCCGGGGCCGAGAGTCGAACCGACGTGTCGGTTCCGACTCTCCCCCTCGGGGCCTCGGCACGGATCGATTCGGCTCCGTCCTCGGGTCGATGCCTCGTGCCCGTGTCGGGATTCTTCCCATTTCTTGAACCGGAGACTCTTCGATGCGGGACCCGGGAGCGTTCGACCTGATGAGGAAGGTGTTGTCTACCCAGACAACCACATCAGTGGAAGCAGTTTCTCCTCCCCATAAAGGGCCTTTGTCTTCATCTGCACCCACGGCCACATCCAAGCGTCGGGCACCAGTGTCTCAGCCACCCCTGGAGGGTGCCCCTCTTCCTCCGAGGCTTCTTCGGATGCTCCCCACGAGGAAGTCCCTAGGAAGAGACTGTGTAAGAGGAGACACTTGGATTCTCCACAGGAATCCATAACATCTGATACTGACTTAGATGAGTCAGAAGGGTCCCCTAAGTCACCTTCAGAAGATGTCTCTTTTCAGACATTTTGGAGATCCTGAAACAGAGAGGTGACTGGCAGTCCCTTCCCCTTCTGAGGATGAGTCAGTTCTGCTGAAGGCATTTGGTGCTCGCCCTTCCTCCTCCTGGGTCACTCCGCCCTTGACGAACTAATGGAACTTATTGCTCAAGGGCGTGGAGGCTCCTGACACAGTGGAACCTGTTCCTAGGAAACCGAACAAGTACATCACAGCACCTCAGGATAAGTCCTACCTTACTAAAGGAGTTCCAGTAGGCGCTATGGTGGTGGCTGCAGCCACGAAAAGGAGATGTCGGAGTCTTCTTCGTCTGTCCATCCGCCTAATAAAGATTCTAGGACGATGGATAGATATGGGAAGCGCATTTTTAGTTCAGCGGCTTTTTCCATGCGGTCCCTGAACTATTTGACCCATTTTACACGTCTGCAGAGGGATCTAGTCAAAGAGTTGGGAGATACCCTCCAGGGTGCTACAGATGCAGCTGTCTCAGAGAAAGTGACAGCGCAACTTAATACCCTAACATCGATTGTTAACTCGTCCATGAGGCTGATTTCCTACGCAGCCGAAGGTTCGAGTAGGGCAGCAGCTTCAGCGATTGCTCTTCGTAGACAATCCTGGATGCGCCTGTGCTCCTTTGCGGAAGCCTTCAAGTCTTCCTTTACAAATGCCCCATTTGACGGTGCCACTTTTTTTGGCCCCAAGGTAAAGGAGACCCTTACCCGGTGTGAACAAGAGGGAAAGACTCTGTCTGCTGTCGGAGTCCGTTTTTCCACCCCAACCAGACCGTACCCCAAAGGGCAACGCGGTGGGAAAATGTGGTTTCGGAAACAAAACCAAGGGTCTTTCCCGGGCACACAGGGTGATGCCCCCTCTAGAGGCAGAGGAGGGGGCAGAGGTGGAAGACGCCACCCTGGCGGCAGAGGAGGTCTGCAACATCAAGGTGACAGGGAAACACTCCCTGGTAAACCTTTCCAGCACTCCTGAGAGGAGGCCCGACTGTCCTGCTCTGGAGGCAGTCGGGGGTCGCTTAGCTTTATACCCTCAGGCCTGGCAAGATATAACTACAGACAATTGGGTAAAAAGCGTAGTTACCAGAGGTTACACCATACCCTTCCTATCCTATCCCATTCCAAAGAAAAGACTCCCAGATGTACCGCCCCATCTGCGAGAGCCAGCAGCTTTAGAAATTTCAAAGTTGTTAGAAAAGAGTCATCCAGCCAGTCCCAGCGGACCAGCAAGGATTCGGGACTTACTCAAGGTTCTTTTTAGTTCCAAAGAAAACAGGGGACTGGAGGCCCATTCTAGACCTGAGTTACCTCAATACTTTCGTCAAGAAAGAAAAGTTCCGAATGGTCACGCTTCAATCGATCCTTCCATTTCTACAGAAGGACGAGTGGATGTGCTCAATAGATCTAGAGGATGCATACTACCACATCAAAATGGCCAGGGCATCCAGAGATCATTTGCGCTTTCGGCTGGGAGCCAGTCACTTTCAATTTCGAGCCCTGCCCTTTGGTCTGACCTCAGCCCCCAGGGTCTTCACCAAATGCATGGCAGTGGTAGCGTCTCACTTGAGACGTCAGGGATTCCAGGTGTTTCCGTATCTGGACGACTGGCTCCTTTCGGCCACCACCGGCCAACTACTGCAGGCCAGAGACTATGTTCTTCAACTGTGTGTTCACCTAGGGATCTCCGTAAATTTCGGAAAATCCTTACTTCAGCCATCACAAAATATCTTGTTCATAGGAGCAGAGTTAAACACACGCCAATTGATTCTGAGGCTTCCCCCAGAGAGGATATCATCACTGCAGACTCACATTCGTCTTCTACTCTTGTCAAGGAAATCTCCTGCACACCTAGTACTGAAGGTGTTGGGCCTCATGTCAGCCTCCCTTATTGCAATTCCCCTGGGAAGGTTGCACATGAGAGTCCTACAATGGCTGCTATTTGCTCAATGGTCATTCCAGCAACTACCTCTAACACACGAGATTCTCATAACAAAGACTTGCAGAACAGATCTAAACTGGTGGCTCCAAACGTGCAACCTTTCCCAGGGGAGGCCGTTTGTATTACCCACGCCCACAGTTACGGTGACCACGGACGCTTCCCTGATAGGGTGGGGGGATCATCTTTCAGGGACAGACAGTCCAAGGCGAATGGACCAATTTGGAATACAATCTGCACATCAATGTTCTAGAGTTGAGGGCAGTGTTTCTAGCGTTGCAACACTTTGCTCCCCTTCTTCCTCTAGGGACTATTGCAGTTCAGACGGACAACATGTCGGTAGTCTGGTACATAAACAAACAAGGGGGAACCAAGTCCTATCAACTATGCAGAGAGGCCATGAGAATTTGGCAATGGGCAGAGTCCACGGGTCGCTTTCTAATAGCAACGCACATCCCGGGGTCATCCAACGTCATAGCCGACAGGCTGAGCAGAGCAATTCTGCTACCGCACGAGTGGTCTCTGAAACAGTCAGTGGCGAAAAGGATTTTTCGCACATGGGGCCAGCCTTCCTGCGACCTGTTTGCGTCTCCAATGAATGCCAAATGCAGGAGCTACTTTGCCCTATTACCCCCTCCAGGGGAAGTCCCCAGGGACGCACTGGTTTACGATTGGCCCCCGGGACTCCTGTACGCATTTCCTCCATTTCCTCTGATACCGAGATTTCTCCAGAAAGCCAGGAACCTTCACAGGACGATAATCCTCATTGCTCCATTCTGGCCTCGTCAAATTTGGTTTCCCTCCTGAAAATTCACTGCATTCGGGGACCCTGGATTCTGGACCCAGAGCCGGATCTGTTGACTCACTCGTCAGGGGTTCCCATCCCGCGCTTCTGTCACTCCATCTAGCAGCTTGGCTGCTCCAATTCCCAACTTAGCCAGGTCTGATCTCTTGTCACCAGCAGTCCAGAATATATTAGTGGCTTCGCATAAGGCTTCCACTACTAAAACATATACTAGCAAATGGAAACGGTTTGTATTCTGGGCGAATACACACGTTGATCCCTTTACAGCTCCTTTGAATAGGATTTTAGAGTTCTTAACAGACTTATTTCATCAGGGTGCTTCTCCTGCTACTCTAAGAGTTCAATTGGCTGCCATTTCAATTTCCATGTGGAAGAATGTGGAGCTCCTATCATGGCTCACAGACTTTGTAAAGCCTTTTAAAAGGAGTTTTCATATTAGACCTCCGGTCAGATCTCCTCGCCACCTTGGAGTTTAAACTTGTTGCTATCTAAATTAATGTTGCCCCCCTTTGAACCTGCCTCTTCTTGCCCATTAAAATTTTTGTCCTGGAAAACTCTCTTTCTGGTAGCCATTACTTCTGCTAGACGAGTGTCTGAACTTCAGGCTCTCTCCATCAAGCACCCTTATCTGATCTTTCACTCTGACAGAGTTTCTCTTCGAACCAATTCATCCTTCCTCCCTAAAGTGTGTTCGATTAACAACATTAATCAGTCCATTGAATTACCCACTTTCTTCAAAAACCACTCCAATAAAATGGAGTATATGTTACACAAATTGGACGTTCACAGACAGCTAAGGTTTTATTTGGATAGAACAAAAGATCACAGGAAAACAGATCAACTCTTTGTGGCTTTTGCTGATAGCAGGAAAGGACTTGCAGTTACCAAAAGAACTCTTTCAAAGTGGTTAACGGATTGTATAATCTATGTATATGATTCTGCAAATCAACCCCTTCTAAACAAACCCAAAGGACATTCCACAAGATCAATATCTACGTCTTTGGCTCATGCAGCTCGCCTACCTCTGGATGCTATTTGTGCGGCTGCTACCTGGTCTAAGCCACATACATTTATTTCTCATTATAAAGTAGATAAGGTTTCTAGGGACAGGGCAACCTTTGGTTCCACTGTGCTCAAGAACGTCCTCCCGTGAGTTCCTCAGGATTTAGGAGCTAGGGACGCTACCCATGTGTAAGAACAAACGGCGAGATTGAACACTATCACATATAGAAGTTATGTCCTTACCATAACGTTCCATGTGGAGTGTTCATCTCGCCTTTGTTCTTACAGTCCCACCCTTAGGAAGAACGTTCTTTGATGCCTGGTCAGAAGCATTGTTTTGCTACTGTCATTATTCTGTGTACATAGTTGGTATACACATATACTTTATATCTGTCTGTTTTTGTATGTATAGATGTATGGCATGAATGTGCTGTTATGTAGATTGGTTTGCTTGCAAACTAGATCTGAGGTAAAGGCAGAGGGGATTGTGGGTATTAGATTGTCTCGAGCTTCTTCTCGATGCAGAGCTTGCAAGAGGCCGGCACGGAGCCGAGGATCGGCTCCGAACCCATGTGTAAGAACAAAGGCGAGATGAACACTCCACATGGAACGTTATGGTAAGGACATAACTTCTATTTCATTTCTTGAAGATTTTGTTCTTAATATAGTTTTTATAGAAAATAACATTTACTATTTCATTCATATATGAACAGAATATTTTTAAATGTCTGTATTAAATTCTTATGTTTTAGATATAGATGCACATATAGTAGACGTAAACAAAAGAAACATTTTTTCATTTTCCTGCATTATAAGTATATTTTAACAGTTATTATTCACTCCAACATTGCATAAGTTGCTCATTTCCCGCACTTTGAAACTTCAGTCCTCCTTCTGAACATTATTCTGTATTTATTGTTTCCACAAATTCCATTAACTTCAATGTAGTGTGTTCCTTCCCTTTTCTAAAGATCACACCTCCAGTTTATCTCCTTTATGATAATCAATTATTTAGTTATTGGTTGCCATTTCTAGTAATTGCTTTTTTTGGCAGCCAGTAACATTAAATTTAGCAAGGCTTTACTATGTCTGGGCAATTCAAATCCTGTATCCTAACTCATTTTCTTAGTTACATTGATTTGCTTCCCCAGCATTTCTGACAACATACTTTGTAGAGAATTTTTTAAATCAGCCAACTTATTACTTTCCAAAAAACATATTGTCAGTTACCTCTGTCTTTTCCATCACACCTCCAGCATTTGCTAT